>NC_137665.1:7822594-7865094 GCF_963422515.1 Blennius ocellaris
AGTCTTCCTAAATGTCGTCGATGGAGTCCACTACTTTGGCGCACGATATTGCTCATCGCCACTGATGAATCCGTGTGGTTTTGGTTCCTTCAAAACGATTCACAGGTGTCACTCGATTATCGGTCGGCTGGGCCTCTGTGCTGCAAGTGATTAATATTTCCGATTAGAAAGTCAACGACACGACAATATAGAGGCAACATAGACAACATGACTACATACAGATGCAAAATGACTGCGTAGAAGCAGCAGGAGAGGTTTTTTACATGTCTGTGCCTGGAGTCCCATCGTCTCATTGTCCATCCACAGTGCCAGGGAATGTATGCAGTGTATTATTTGAGACAGTGTCCTACGTTGAGTGTTGTGTGTGTGTAAAACAAGGCGATGGGGGGGGGGGGGGGGTGTTTTGGATAAATTAGGTCTGTTTTTGTTTACTTTTTAGAAGCTGCCAAACTGCCCTGTGTTGTTCTTATTGCTGTCTTCTGATTATCATGTTTAGAACTATGTTGTCAATGTTGACAGGACTTTTCAGGTGGGGGACAAAAGATAAGCTTTTCTTAGGTGGGGCACGACGGGTTGCTCGAGGATTCACTGCGGTCTCAGGCAAAAGAAAACAAAATGGTTATAGGATGGTGAGGATCACTAGCTGGCTAATTCAATGATCCTATAGTCCTGCCATTGATGGGGTTGGAGGGTAGGGGGTGGGGGGCATACGTTGTTGCCATGGTGACAGGTACAGGGTTGGGGGATGTGGGTCAGCAATGACCCGAGTGTAGATAGTAATCATGCCAACTATGTCAGTGTGTAGCAGTATCTTTGTGTCGTGATACACTCTCCATCAGTGAAGGTGTAGTTTTGGTGTGTGTGTGTGTGTGTGTGTGTGCGTGCGTGCGTGCGTGTGTGCGTGTGTGCGAATTCGTCCACGTGCATCAAGTGTAAATGTGAACATGTATTAGAATGCATGAGGGGCACACAGGTCTGTGTGTGTGTATGTGAGTAAGTGTGTGTAATTTTTTTTGATATTTTTCTATTTCTGTGCTGCATCAAAGTTTTTTTGGGGTTTTTTTTTCATGTGTTTGTTGAAGTTTTAGTGAAGAGGAGGAATTCACAAGTTGTAATAATTTCCCCTTAAAAGAAGAAACAGTCCCTTGGCAAACTGTATTATTAGTTCCATTGTTGAGATATGATGTTTAAACGTTTTTTTTTTTTCTTAATGTTAATGAAAAGAGCCAAATATAAAAGTTAAAGTCAACTAATATAATTGACCTGTAGGATGCCTTGCCTGCTCATCTGAGGGATCCGGTGGAAAGAGTTACCTCTGCAGACCAGACATGGTACAGCAGCAGTCAAGAGTTTTAGAAGTAATCATGATAGTAATGCATGAATCTGTTGTATACTTCCATTATATATAGATATATTGAATACTATGTAATTCACAAGTTGATGCAGAAACTGTAAGTGGGATTTTCTGCTGCTGGGATCTTTGCCTTGTTGGAGAAAGAAAAAACAAAAAAACAAAACCTTAAAATCACAGATTTCCAGACACTGTTAGCTGAGGTGAGGATTGTTTTCTAGTACTAAAGAGTGTTTAATCGATGGTATTTACATCTTAGGATAGACCCAACTCACATAAAACAGTCAAAGAGCTGAAAACAGTATCAGTAATCGTATGAGCTGACAAAATAAGGATGTATTCCTCAGTCAGATACGTACTGATGAAAAAGTTTTATTCTACATGAATGCGAATAGAAATGTAAGCCCAGTATAATATTCATGTGTCTATGTTCCAACCCAGAAGAGTCTAAACAATGTTCAAGACAATTTGGAAAACAGTCGAAACAGCTGATTTATTTGTGAGCATGATTTTTATTTCATTTTATTTCCAGCAGTTAGTGATTTCAGACTTAAGTATTTCAAACTGAGGAGAAAAATCATATAATCTTCGGGAGTGGGCAACACCTTTGGGTGCTGGACTGGGATTGGGATTGGGTTTCAGTATTTAAAGGCGTGTTGGACGAGGCCTCATAAAGTCCTCTTCATGCGATTAAAGGACTACACTTTGTGTTTCAGCCTACAGGCTTCAAGCTGTACGCAGTGAATGTCTCTGCTGTTTCCTGAAGTGTGCAATGATTTCAGATAGATTTTTTTAACGGTCTTTATTCAGTGTAACTTTGCACATTTCTTCTTCCTGTCAGATTTTGACACTATATATTGTAATCAAGGTCAATGAGTGAATCAATGAGTGAAACTATTAAAAAGAAATTAAAAAAATTAAACTGTACAGAAATGGAAGTCGTAATCCTTGAGTTTAAATCTAACTTTTGAATTCATCATCATGTAATACATGCTTTGGTTGATGATGCTCAATAATAATGGAAGCACCAGTGTAGTCCTTTAAACATTATGGAGATGGTCGTTGCCAGTTGAGCGTGGTTGGATGAGGATTGGGGTATCAGTGGAGGTACGGTTGGGGTATTACTGGGTCGTCTGGGGTGCTGTCAGGTCAGGTTGTATAATTGTTCTCAGTGCTTCAGTCTCTTCTTCAGTCCGTGTGGTAGATGAAAATACTAATACAAGCATTCTCTGTGTTTTGTGCTCTGGCCCACGTACACTACCGTGGTATTGGTTGATTGTACAAATTCAGTATGTTATTGAAGTAAATGGATCTTGTGTGTGATGCTGTCCAGGGTCTGGTTTGTCCTGTACTACTGAAAATAATAAGAATAAAAAAATATATATATCAGTAATGATTATTTATTAACTAGAATGCACTCTGTGTTGGGAACACTTTGTTCAGCCACTCTTAAAAGGGGACAAGTTTTTTGCAGTCATGCTGTTGTTTTGTTCGACTGAGATAATGAAAAGGCTGTGATATGTAGTAACGCTGGGGCCACCAGTTGGATGGTTTCCAGCACAATACATTGCATGGATGTTCCAATATCTCTTCCCCCTATAATATCAACGCTAAAGATTAAACCCCCACATCGACCGACAAACAAGTAAGCATTGATTTTGTAACGTGCTAACCCCTTTATCATGTTTCTTCTGAGTTGTTTGACCTCTTCAGTGTAAAAATGCTGTGTACAGAGATGTGTGTCACTGTCTATTACCTGAATGTCTCTGGACTGCAGTCTGACCGTCACTCCAATAAAAAAAAGAAAAGAAAAAGAAAACAAGATTTCGACTGTTTGTTTTTTCTCTATTTTTTCCAGTGAAAATTGGTATGTTGAAACGTATGTCACACAACTTAAAAAGAACCCATAATAACTGACAGACGGGAACATCTAAAAGTTCTTCCTTTGGAGTTGGTGGAGACCAGCAGGATAATGTCAACATGGCACAATCCATCATGTGATACCAACAAGTATCTGATTGACTTCAAATGTATTCTGCAACATATTCAAGCTTTGCAAGAACTAAGCCATAAAAAATGTCCATGAGTAAAGATCATTGCTATGTCCAATCATTAACTCAGTTGTTATGAGCCTAACTTAAGGTGTATATACTAATAATAATGACATCAAATGATTTGACTCAATAATTTGGAGATGTTTTTCCAGGTCTGGAGCGGTTTTTAGTGGGAGACTGTGGACGTCCCCTCGTGTCAAATCAACAGACCGTCACTGTAACTGAAACATTTTTATTTCAGGTGAACAATTTGACAGTTATCTTACTGGCATAACCGACCTCCCAGCCCAGCAATTAGTACGCAACCTTTCGTCTTCATTTTCTCTTCTCTGTGAGGTGGAGGCCGATAATCTGAAAAAAGACATGCTGCTCAAGAAAGAAAGTTCATCAAGTCACTACTTTTCAACTGGTAGCGAGACCCTTGGACATTTTTGAAACATTCTATTTGTTGGTATTTGTGACATTTCTATCCAATGTGAAGCAAACAAGATGGTCAGTAGAGGTGACTCTGGTGATTTCAACGTACAAAATGACCTGCAAATTTTAATCTCTTCTCAATTAAGCCGGAACTTCTGCTGCTGGAGCGCATCAGTGTCAAGGTCCCACATGTTTAAAACTCAGAGAAGACTTGTCATTTCAGTTACTGTTTCGCTTCTAGAACCAGTCAGACCCTTCTCATCCAAGGTGCTAATCACTGGACATTTGCTCGTTTGGGACCAAAATCCTACTTGGACTTGGATGTTCTCCTTGCACACGTTGGCTTTTGCAATGTTTCTACTAACAGTCTTAATAAAAAATGCATTTTTGGGGTTGTCGTTTTTGTGCGTATGCGCCTACATTTGAATGTGACTGGTGTCTGATTGCCTACTTTCCATGATTGCCCTGGTGATCTGTCCAGAATAGCTGCCTTTGACCAATGCACAGGACCAAACGACGTGGACGATGGATAAACCGATAAAGATGTGACACTTTCTGAAGACAAATCATGGGGAAAATAAACAACTCAAATGAACGTGTGTGAATATAAAGAATCTCTCACAAGATGGACAAAAATGAATATTTGCAATCTCATTAACTTGGACTCGCACAAACCTTCAAACAAGAGAATGTGTGCCAATTTTGAAATGTAAGAAACTTTACCGATGTCAAATAATTGGTAATAAGATAAAGAGGCTGTTGCTACAGCATAGTGAGGGGCACACTAATGTCAAAGAATTACAAAGAATAAAGTCACATATTTAGAGTCCAGGCTAAAGACGGATTCTTAAATAAAGTGGTACACAAAAAGCACACCCATACAGACAAACACACACCAGAGAGACAAACATACAGTGCTGACAAAAACAGCTTTATTGAAGGCAGACAGACAATAGAGTGAGCTGCTGTATGGTGAACAAAGAAACTACCAACGGGCTCATTCAAACACGCATATGAGCACAATCGAACGGACACGCAACAGGACAGACGCACACACCCCGGGTGGGCCGCAGTATAGTGAGTAGTCTTAAAAATGACTCGAGAGAAAATCAGAACCACCAGCAATGTAAACTTTTCTGCTAGTCTTATTTTAGCATGATTCCACGAAAGATATGAATATTGATAACCGGTTTATGAAGTGATTGAAGTGGACAGAATGACAGAGACAGTATTGTGCAAACGGGTTAGGCAGCAGATGCTTTAACATACAAGTGCTCTCATCACAAAAATGAAAAGCATTATTCTATTCCTATCGAGTAACAAATTAATTTAACAGAAGTTGGAATCTCTCAACTGCCTTCTTTTGCACCTGCCTAAAACGTTTGCACAGCTCCGAAAAGTGAAAGACATTCAAGTTGTTCCAATAAAAGACCTGAAAGCAGTTAGCTGTGAGCAACACGAGATGTGATCAGCCAACTCACTCACACATCCAGTAGGACTTCTGAAGTACAAGACTCCCGAAACGAAGTTGACAGCTTCGCGTAAATAAATATGGTGCTAAGAAGTAGAACTGAACTTATTTGAGTTTTCCAGTCCCGCTAAACAATCATGCACACTTTACTGACTTCCATGTGTTGGTTTCTGTCAGGGCGAACGCACAATTCAAGGCAAAAATTGAAATCATGATAATTCCTCGTGTGTTAGACAGAAAAAGACTTGTTCAAGTGAAGCCTCGGATTGCTTCTCCTTTTCCATTAAATAAACTGAAAGTACAGATTACACACTGCCTGTGCCAGCTACAGATGTCCATAAAGGATGTGGGCTGAAAGACAAATTAAGATGGAAAACAAAATAAATTCTGTCTGACCTGTATGACCTTTACACAAAATGTACCAAGAGAATCTTCACCAGAATGTAAAGATTCGATAAATCAGCTTCCCGTTATGAGACGGAGGCTCCAGACTCCTCGGGGGCGTGGTCTGACACGGCGCCGTCTTTCCCAGTGATAGTTTGACAGGTTTTGTAAGAGGCGGGGGGGAGGAGGAGGAGGAGGGGGGCTAACTGATGATGCGACTGATGGACTGCAGCGAGGGGAACTCCTCGCTCTCCGTGATGTGCAGGGTCTTGTGGGAGTTGAAGTCTTTGGGGGCCAGCACCTGTCTGCATGTGGGACACACCTGGCAGTCCAGCTCAGCCGCCGTGTTGGCCGGCCCGGCCGGCGTCTGCCAGGCGTTCTTCTTGTTCTTGTTTTTCCGGCCCCCCCCGCCGCCCGACTGCCTCTCCACTGCCTTAGAGTCTCCGTGGGCAGTGAGCAGCTCCTGCTGCTTGCCCGTGTCCGGCAGGAGCACCAGCAGCTCGTTGAAGATGCGGTTGAAGTCGTCGCCGAGCAGGTCCTTACAGCTCCGGTGATACTGAGCTGCTGATATCACACCCTGGAAACGAAACGCGGATCAGATCATCTGCGAGCGCAACGGTTCGCTTCGAGTTCGTGTCCTCGCGATTGTCAAACGAATACTGACTCAGTCGTTACAGCAACTTGTCTACAAGAAAAAAGGACGTCATAAAAAGGACTTCACAATACCTGTCTGAACTGGGCAGAGTAGTTTTTAAACTGGTTGAACTTTGACTCGTCGTTGTGCAGGTACATTCTGATGGACTGAATCAGCTCCAGGTTTCTCTGCTGGAAGTCCTCAGGCACCAGGTAGCCACTGCTCGACACCTTGGGGGGCCTTAGACACACAAACACACACACACACAAGCACTCAGTGCTACAAAAGGCTCACAGCAAAGCATTTGTCAACACAGATAAACATATTGAGTGACGGCGACACTCACAGGTTGACAGCAGTGGGGGCCGGCTCCACCACATTACTGTTGAGGGGGATCCCGGTGAAGCCTGGGGGGGGTTTAGGAGGGGAGATTCCCAGGCCAGGAGGAGGAGGAGGGGACATCGTGGAAGAAGGAGCAGGAGCTGAGGCCTTCATTGGGAAACTGCTCTTGAAGCCTGAGAGACCAAAAAAAAAGGGAATTTACTTTGTAGAAGACAGCAAAAAAATCAGCGATGACACACAGGTAGTCTGACAGCAACATTGATTTCTCTTCTCTGAAAGGATCTAAGCAACAGACACTCTTTGCCTCATTCAGAGGGAAGAGGATTGAGATCAACTTTCTGCAGTTTACCTTTTGTCCAATAAAATAAAAATCAAAACTTTGTGGCACCTAACAACCAATGCCATGCCAGCTGGCAATCAATCCATCTATTCATATTCTTATGGCCGACATTAACAGCAAGCATAATAAAGTTCACAACCTTAAACAGACCACTGGGTGCAAAAAATGTCTGCTGATGATTACCTGGTGGAGGTTTCTTGGTCATGAGAGCTGGGAACTCTTCTTCTTGTTCGAGATCGGGGTCTTTTTTGGGATGAAGGGCCACCGCAGCTTTATCTTTGTTCACGGGTGGCGCCTTCTCCTCGTAGCCGTTAGCAAGTCCGCTGGTCTGAGCTGCCGTGCCAGCACCGGAGAGCGGTTTGTTCCAAGTCTTCTCGGGGACGTTTTCCTTTTGTGCCGTCGTTTCCCCGGACCCTGTGTTTGTAGCCACTGTGGGCGTGGAGGCTGATGGAGAGGGAGCAGCTGTGTTCTTCTGTTTTTTCTTCTTGTTGGCTTTCGCGGCGGTGACGTCTGTGGAGGGCGCTGGGTTGGAAAAGCTGGGTGTCACGATGGATGACTTGGATGACGGTGGGGAGGGTTTGCTGTTGCCTCCTTTAACGGTGAGTAGAGAGGAGATGTCCAACATGGTGGGCACCGAGCGGAACTCCTGCTGCGTCATTCCGCCGCTCTCGTCATCTGAAGGCGGGGGGGAGTGACTCAAAGCTACTTTCCCAGTGTCCCCGACCTTCTTTTTCCTCCGCGATGACGAGGTGCTTGAGGAGGAAAGCGGCTGAGGGCCAGAGGAGGAGGTGGAGGGGAGGGGCGGGTTCGCTCTGGAGGCGGGAGGTGGGTGAGTGACGGGTTTCGCTGCAGCGTTGTGGTGCGACCAAGCGGAGTTGGAGCCCGGTGCAGGTTTCATGGGCCGGATTCTGGAGACAAGAGCTGGGAAATCATCCTCTTGAAAGGAGGAAGTCTTTCTCGGTTGGGAAGAGTAAGCTGGAGTCATGGGCGAAGAGACCGCAGCAGTCGACAGGCTGGGGAAGTCATCCTCCTTCAGGGTTGCCGTCGCCACGACAGGAACTGGCTTGACGCTGCAGCGAGAAAAGAAACGCCACTACGAATCAAACATTATCCCACAAGCCAGAGCGTACAAGGAGAATCACTGTTCGGTGTGTTGGGGGTTACATGGGTGCAGCAGCTGCGGCTCCCAGGACAGGAAAGTCATCTTCATCCCCTGGATTGGAGCTCTTCATAGTCCTCACTGTTAAAGAGGCGACAATTAACACCTTCAAAATGAATCTGCTTCCATCCCAAACTGGAAGGATGTGCTATTAAATATGTTGCCGTTTTCTCTCTCAACCTGGGGGTTTATTTGGTGGTTTGATGTGTCCGGTTCGGTGCCGGGGCTCCTCTGGCTCGGCTCTTTCCATCCTCTCTTCTCTGGAGTGTTTGGGAGCGCTCCTCTCTTGTGCTGCTGCTCCTCTCTCCTCCTGCCTGCGCATGGCCATGGAAGCTCTGAAAGCTGCTTCCATCTGCCGGTCCTCTTCCTCTCTGCATCAAAAACAATTTGTGACATGATGAAAATGGCCAATGACTGTGGGTAGATCACATTTTAAGTGCAGCAACTAATTCACTTTAAGCAGAATGCATTTAGAAATGAATACCTGCTTTAGGTGCTCCATTACAATACTGAGACTGCACTTTAAAAGTCTGCTCATATGAAAACTATTCCAAATGACAGGACAGGGCACACTCCTTCATTGTTTTCCCTGGGTGTTGACTAGTCCAGCAATTAGTCATCTGCAAGCCTGTTTTCTTTTTTTTGTCCTGTAAAGGTTTGAGTGCTGATGAGAAGACAAGACAGCGCTCTACTCTCCAACAACGGACACCACTTATATTTCTGACATCGACTGAGAACACACAGTCAAGCTACAACTGTGATTAATGAAAAAATTAAAATAAAACATATGACAAATAAAAGAAAAATGAAAACGAAAAAGACACCACAAGGTCCTTAATTATATTCAAACTGGTTTAATATTGTAAGACTTAGAGTCTTTATAATTACAGTACATGTATTTTTTTTTTCTTGAACTTTGAGCTACATTTTATATTATCAAAGATACTCTATTATTGAAGGTTATTGTCATTACTACTGGAATTTTGTTTTTGAGTCCGAGATAAACACCCTCCCAACGAGTCACGGCAATATCTGCTGCAGCTCAAGGACACGGTAAAAATGCTGTGCCGGTCAATCCCAAAGCCGAACACTGAAACTCACCGAGAGTACCTCCAGCTCTTCTGCCCCCCCTGAGGTCTTCCTCGTCCTCCACGACTGTGTCGGGACTCCTCATAATCCTCGCCTGTTAGCATTCCTAAGCGCAGACACACACACACACACACACACGTTTCACTCATGTTAGCTGCCTCAAAAGTCCAAAAGTGTTCATGTGACTACAGAACGACCTCGTCCTGACCGACCTTCATTTCTCCTCTGTTGTCTCGGGGCGTAGTTGAACTGTAGATCGATGTGGCGGTTCTGTCGAGCCTCGGCTCGGTTCTTGCTGTGTGCTGCGGCCTTGTGGGCCTTGTAGTCGATCTCAGAGCGGAATGCGTGCGTGAACTGCTCGCTGGCACAGCGACCTTCCTCGCACAGATAGTGACTCTCTCTGAAGTGCTCACTTAGATACTGGTAATCACTGTTGACAGCAGAGGTAAAAGCAAAACAAAACAACAACACGGGACCATCTGGTTAGTGAGATATGTTGGGGAAAAAAAGAACATTACGGTGTAGACATATTAGATTCTTGCATCTATGAATGTGAGATAGCTATATAGACCTGTAGTATTCCTGAGACCCGTCAGCGTCGCAGAAATGGCAGAAGTAGTGGTCCCGGCGTAAGTGTTTAAGCAGCTCGTCATTATCAAGGTAACGGTCATCGCAGAACTTGCAGAGCGGATGGCCCCTGTGACTCGTGTCATCTGGGTCTCCACGTGCTCTGTGACGTGCCAGCTCCTTACGATTATACCACTTCCGCTCGTGGGAGAAAATCTGGTGGCAGAGGGGAAGTTTTAACATCACGGATCAAATAAAGTTGGGCAGGTGTATGAACCGTGTAAAATCGGAACAAGTCCAACAATTGGGTTCTCTGTTGAATGAACTTTACAGACCGTCAGGTGCCACAGAGTGAGCTACGAAGTCAACAGTGTACCTGTGTGTATATAGCAACACTGTGTTTGGACTGTTCAACAGCAGAAAAAAGCTCAAATATCTTCCATATCGAAGCAAAGTATATGTAGCTTCACACCAGCTAAGCTCACTTAGATCCCAGACAGCACTGACCGATGTCTTGCTTGTTTCTGATTCCATTCACAGTGTCATTACTGCATAATAACTAACATATTAGGGACATAAGGAGACCCTCACCATTGTTGTGTTCAGACGATTTAGTTACATAGTTTTTAGCAATCAGGAGTTTTGTTTACTCCAACAACTCTGAATCAAATGTTTAGAAAGAAATGAAACTGAAAGAACTGATAAATTGCAACTATTTGGAAACTCTGGACCTGATATGGTATGCCTCATTCCTACAAACAAAAGGTGTTTCTTCTGACTTGTAATGTATATGAATTTCCTGATTTCCACCCAAAATACTGAATTAACAGAGCAAAACATGGTTTGAAGAGGACTCTGATCACAAAAAGGGCAGAGATCCAGGAGGGGGGGGAAATACCTTGAGATGCTTTGTGCAGAGTTTGCAACAGAAGAGCTCATGCTGTTTCCTCATGTGCTGCTCCAGCTCCTCAAACTTGGAGAAGATCTTCGGCTCTGAACAGCGAACACATTCTGCCAACAGGAGATGCCTGATCAGAGAGGGAAGTAAACCAAAATTCAGGGGACTCATATCACTCAGAATCAGGATCAAACACAATATTTCAGTCTGCCAGAAATTAATGAAAAATACTCTGGTTGCTGAAAGTACAGGCTGCCTGTTTACAGTCCCGTAATGTTTTTGAACACAAATGTAGCTCAATGATCACATGTTCCCAACTTCTTTATGCTGACAATGAATACTGTTCATCAGATCAGGTATCACCATGTTTTGCTCTCCACTCTTTCTCCACCACCAATTGATTATCAACAAGCTCGAAACGGGGAGCCATACAGCACCTGTACTGGGAGTAGATCTTCTCATCACCAAAGTAGATGTCATGCTTCTTGTCACATGGGAACTGGTGGAAGGGCAGAGACTGAAAGGCCTCAAGCTTTTTCACGAACACCACCTGAGAAAAAGGTGACAATCACAACATGAGAACTGATGGAACGTCCCATGCCACATACAGATAAAATGCGATAAAGAAAGTATTTGATGTGTTTAATATTGCGGAGCGCATCTTAAAAAAATAACCCATTCAGCAAGGTGCAGTGTAGTAAGATCTACTGGATCACGAATCAGGACAGGCAGATTAAAGTGAGTAAAAGATTACCCAGATATAAACACCCTTTGATTCCTTCCATTGGGTTCGCTATTTTTAACTAATGGTTTGTCTTTTGAAGATGAAACAATCCACATGATGGATCTTCCACTAAACTGAGTGTGTTACAAATGCAACTCTCCCCTTCAGCAGCTTTCAGGACAGAGGGAGCCAATGGATTTCTTGCAAGAAACTAAAAGAGGACAAATACTGAGCTGGATCAGTCCCAGACAGAAGGCAGAAGGGAGTGGCGTTTTGCAACACCAGCCAACCTCACGGCTGTCAGGATGGTTAAAGTCCATAGAGTCGTCACCTGTATGCAAACCAACTGATTGGTGTAATTCAGGAGCGACAGATGGGTATCGACCTGATCTAATAATGTAAATACACAGCAAGTGTGCTGTAAAAGTCGGAGCAGCCATTAACGCTGAACTGTGTAACGTAGTTTGTCTGAGAGGCGACAGATATGACATGTGCCATTCAAGTACAGTGAACAGTCCCTCTGAATTATACGTTTGCTGTTGCATCTGGTCAATTTCACTATGTTAGTATCAGTGAATGTGCCCGTTTGATTCTTACTTGTTCACCCACGAGGATACATTGCTCCATTACTGCTATCAGCCAGTATATTAGGTAAACTGCTAATGTTAGCTACCTCGGCTAAGCTAATAAGCAGGAAAAAGTAGTCCGGCGTGTCTGATCACAATTACGCATGCTCCATTATTGGTAATAAATGCGATGCTCCCTGAGACAGTAGAATAAAATTCGGTCGTTATTAATTGCGACTGCAAAACAACGGAGACGTTCGGGCCTAGCTCGCAGCGCCGGGCTCAATCCCCGGGCCACAGTAGCAGAGTTACGGGCACCTTGTCGAGCTCCTCCCGGCAGACGGCGCAGTACTTCTGGTCGCACAGCACCCTCATCTTGGTGGAGCAGCGGTAACAAACCGGGTGGTCGCATTTTCCTAAGGCGAAGATTTCCACGTCTTGGCAGCACAGTACACAGTTCTTCTCTGCGTCCTTTGTGGTTGTGTGATCCATATTTTACGGAGAGGAAAAAGGCACAAAATCCACTTGAATACTTATTTGGGAGAGCCTCGGTCGCTGAAGTGCTTACGTAATAATGAAAGTCTGAAAACTGCGGCTGCGTCACGTAACTGTGGCTCACGCGATCCGTACAAGCTGTGGATGGACCTGCACCGATGCATCACCGGACGGGTGTGGCCCATCCCACCTGTGAGCGATCTGTGCAGACGGGCATGACAGATCCACGTGTGCGCCGTGCTATGGACCGGTGTCACTGTGCTGTGGAAAAGGCACACATGTGCCTCAGAGGCAAAACCGAACACGTCTGGATTTATAGAAAACCAAGAGATAAGAATATGTCGGACAAGCTAACTTAAAAAACATCTAATCATTAAATGACTGTGTTTGGGTAAACAGTGAAGACATTCCGAAATGACATATTGGGTATTACAATGGGACTTATGAATGAATCAATGCTTGAAATAGCGTTTTTGTTGAACGAGGCTGATTTGAATTCAGTATTTTAAAGTTTAACATCTTCCAGACATTGAATTTAAACCCATTTTAAATTCAGATTAACACCCTAGTATCCAGTCTCAACCTGCTCCCTTTTATATAATTTAGTAAGGCATTTTGGACTAATAATTGTAATTTTCTGTGATAATTGTGAATGTCTTTCAGGATATGTACTCAACCATTTTATTTTCCTGATTTTAAACAGAATGCAGCTTCTGTGAGCCTCATAAGTACTAACTTTCTGTGTTGGTCTGAGATATTATGTTTCATCAGAGACCTAACTTAGAGAGACATGAGTGTCCAACACTCTGTTGGATATTTCTTTCATCCACGTTAAAACTAATAAAGATAACTCAGCCCTGTGGAAAACAGCCCAGAATGATTTCAAAGAACATTGTTTTATATTCAAATGGATTTCCCAACTGCAACACAAACATAGGGTTTAAAGGAAAAACAAGACATCACAATCAGTATAGTAGGTGGCATATGTTCCACCTTGATCCAGTTTGTATTACTGTCATAATTGTATGTAATAATCAACATTACAGTTTAAAATGGTTTGAAGAAAGTGGGTCATTTCTGGGAAGTTTATAGTCTCATCACAGTGTCTGTGTTTTTATTTGAAGTACAATACAAGTACAATTTAAACAGTTCATTTGTGCTTCAGTGAGCGTGCCAGTGTCGGTGGTTGTGAAGAGTCTCACGAACTAGCGTTTCTTGAAATGACTGTTGCTCAGTCCCATGACTTTGAAGGTGCAGCTGGCAATCTTCTCGTAGAGAAGAAACATGAGGGCGGCAGTGAGCACGGTCTGGAGCAGCTTGGCCTCCAGGCCTTTAAACAGACCCAGCATGCCATACTTCCTGCAGCACAGAAACGGGGGGTGGGAGAACAGTAAAGCCACATTAAATGGTGTAAATAAAAGCTTGCTCACATGTACAATAGTAAGAAAAAGTATTTGAAGCAGTTAAAATGTCCAGATTCTAGAAAAATTCTGTTTTTATAGTGACCCAAGTGAGAGCCTCGACCTGAAACCAATAGCTACTGGAAGGAATAGTTTATTATTAATTCAGCCAAGTGCTGGTTTCCCACCAGCATTATACATGTTTAATGATAATGATATTATTGTCTTAATGTGTTGGTCGAATTTCAGAATCGAGACAATAGTTACCCCCAGATTTATGGCTTGATTTGAGGTCTTAAAAAATACAGAGTTAACATGCATGCTGACCTTTAACCTTTCTTCTTTGGAGCTAAAAACAATTCCCACTTTTTTCTGGGTTAAATTGTAAAAGGTTCTGACAAATTCACTCATTTCATTTCTGCACTTCCTCAGCAAGTATTAGGGGCTGTTTCATCATTCATGGGCACTGATGTATGGAGCTGTGTCTCATCTGCATAATTATGATAGATGACATAATGCTTCATGATCAGAGCCAGAGGGAGTATGTAGATAAAATAAAATATAATAAAAGAAGCTAAAGAATGGATCCTTAAAAAACCCACAAGTGATTTTTATATGCTCAGGTTCATTATTACATATTGACACAGAATATTCCACATCTTGCAAGTAAGATTAAAACCGTTTACTGCAGTTCCAGAATTTTCGCAGCCATTGCTTGAGTATGCCAAGCAGAGTGCTGTTTTCAACTGTGACCAAAGCAACACTAAGATCCAGTCGCACCAAAAACTGAAGCGCTCCGCGTGTCACTGCTCACTTAAATGTCATTCAGCACTTTAATGAGTGCAGTTTCGGTACTGTGGTTTGAAATAAATCCAGACTGAAATATCATGAAGTATTTGTTTTGCCCAGTAATAGCATCAAGTTGTATAAAAACTACCTTTTCAATAATCTTACCTCAGAAACGCCAGTTTGATAAGGGCTTAGAGCTAAACCGTTAAAAACACCTTTCAAAAAGGTTGTGGATGTGCTTAAGGATGTCACCTGGTTAAATAAAGATTAAATTAAAAAGTTCACTAGAGCTGTACAGTCGAAAGCAGAAAATGAGGGAATCCCAAAGTTCACATATTTTGTTACTGCCACCATACATGGTGCATTATGTGTAGACAAAGAAAAGCATGAGACATAGCGTATGATGGATGTACTGAAGAATAACTTCTCAATGTGTTTTTACGATGGTAATTTAAGCTGGGCTGTGAGGTTATTTTAGGCCATCCCCATGTGACTAGATAGACCGACTATGCCTTCAGCAAAGACTTCCCATATACATTACTTGAGAACTGCTGTGTGTCTACTATACATATGTATGTGTGTGTATGAGGATCCACATGAAAGCTGCACATGTGGTTTCTGTGTATGTAAACCACCCACCTCGCCCTGCTGGCCAGAAGACACTTAATAGTCCTCAGGCTGGAGAGCAGCCTGGATTTCTCTGTTGATCTGTTGAACTGTCCAAACTTGGAAAAATGTACAAAAAAATAAATAAATCAAGCAATTAATATCATCAATATATCAGTTAAATTAATAAATAAAATGATAAGCAAATATACGACAGATTGCACAGACTTAAACACAATACGTACCCTAAGAATAGACTGTATAGTCTGTAGAGGGTATGTGACAGTAGTGGCAACTGCTTTGGCAACAGCACCAATCATGAAGACCTCCAATGACGACAGCTTCAGAAAGGAAGAAGGAAACAAAGACGCTCATCTATTGAATTTACACGGTTTGAATTTCACTTAATAACAGTGAAAGTGACTTGGAAGCAATACTGTGCTCTCTCACTGTGACATTTTTGGGAACGTCCAGTGGATGAATTTCAAAAAGCAAGTGGTGTGAAAAGGAGCAGGAGCACATGCCGAGTTTGACCTCTGACCTCCACTTCAGCCACACACCAAAGTCATGTGAACAGATTTACCAAGTGTCTGCATATCAAGCGTCTCTTCATCCAGATAATGTGTCTGTGTGTTCATACTCCTCCCTCAGTTGGATCTTTCACACTCACTTCTCTGGGAACTCCTCTCCTGAGCTGCCTCTTCAGACCTTCATAAATCATGAACTGGATGGCAGGGTTCAACACCAGCAGCAGTGATGGGAAGGTCCCATTCCAGAGTGCTCCCACACCCTCATCTCGGCTGATCTGCGCAAAGGCATCTGCAAAAAAAGAGAAAACTATTTTATGATGTGTCCAAAAGCACTCAGCAGTGTCCACAAACACTTATGTGAATGAATATGGATCAAAATGTGTGCGGGGGGAAAAAAACAACAAAAAAACGGGTTTAGACACTGTCTGTTTACCGAAAATGCCAGAGTAGTTGGTGGGCTGGATGTCTAAATTCCGGAAAGTTGAGCCCTGAAGCTTCAGTCTGGTATTAACGACCCACAATGGGGTGGTGGTTAGTACATTTACCACACCTGGAAAGACAAGGATGCAAATTCAAGACGTTAAAACCAGCAGTGTTAACAAAACACGGTGGCAGCGGATGTAAAAAATTATTTTTGACACAGACAAAACCCGATAGGGATCTCAAATCTGAAATTCATAGGTGATTTTTAATCTTTTTTTTTTTTTTTTTGACACAAAACAAAATAAGGACCACCTCACCTGCAGCAATGCCAGTGATCAAGTCAGTTGTCGGTTTAGACTGTTTTCCTTTTAACCAGCTCGCCTTGAAGCAGTGGAAGCAGTAGAAGTAAACAAAGTTGGAACAGCAAAGGCTGCAGATGACTGGGAACCAACCTCGGTAGGGTGCAAGTCTGCAATGACATCAACAAACACTTCCTTTTTAACAAGAAGAAACCTTTGCAGAATCAGGCTCGGAGGTGGGGACTTTCTGCACTGGTTTTGGTTCGAGAATAGAAAGAGGGAGGAGAGGGCAGAAATGAAAGCAAGAGCACAGACTCCAGGAGACAGAATGAGAGTGTCAGTGACATGCAATAGTCAAACATCCCTGTAAGAAGAGTGAGGAAAGAAAGAAGCTCAGTGCAGTAAAGGTCTCCCAGCAGTCTAAACCTATAGCAGCTTCAGTAGAAAATGGTCCAGGGTGGACTGAAACAACCCGAACTTTAGGCTTTATTCAAGAGAAAAGTTTTAACTCCACAAACAAAAACACATGGGAGTAAAATAAACATTTTGCCAGGAAAGTAAACAACTCAGATGAATTCACTCACAGTCCTTCCTCGTCAATAATTTCTGCCAAAATGGCTAGAGTTGATTTGGCTTTCCTGTTTTCATCCACTGAAAAGTAGCAAAAAGAGAAATCATGGTAAGAAAGTACCTCACACTAATTGCTATAATAATCCCATGGAATTTCAGCTATTACCTTGTAGACGTAGTCTGGCAGTGTCCAGAGGGAAGAATACTGTCATTGCAGTCACACTTCCCTAATAAAAATGAATGAAACAAGCTGGCTTAGTTTTCCAAGAAGCAAAGAAAGAATACATCTCAAACTAAATGCGAATAAAAAAATAAGAACAATACAAAATAAAGCAAGCAGTCACAAGATAAAACACAATTTAGTTGTGAAGATATTTCCGGCGTGAAAATACACAATCTTACACAATCTGGCATATGTAGTAGATTATATATAATATTGAGCATATTGTCGAATATAAAGGTAAATAAATAATTCAACTTTGGCAACAATTTGCAGCATCAGTGCTTAAATCAATTATGTCCTGGTGATTTTACGTGTATGTGCACTATCAGATAGATTAAAGAGAGCCACAACAGGCAAACAGACGCTAACTTACCGCAGCTCCTGATACAGCATGAACCAAACTCTCGTACGAGAAAACCTCGAAAGCCATTGTCAGCCACAGTCGTAGGTTAATTTGAATCCGTACAAGCTGTCTCTGGACTTCAGCGATTCCTGTTTAGAACTAAACGCTTCTTCTTCTGCCACTCAGCGCTCATTACTCTGACCTCACATCCGGGTTGGAAGGGCAAGAGCATTGTGGGTAATGGAGTTTTCCATGATGACAGTCGTACTCATTCTCATTTACACGCAAAATGTTTTGTGCCTGCTAAATCGAACCGAGCATAACCTAAATTGAATAGAATAAAAACAAAAGTTTAAAAAAATTCGCATCGATTCCGCTTGAACATTTTCAATGACTACAGTTGATAAACATGTTGGCTCTATTCAATATCAGCTTCTTTTTTTTGCTTTTATTGTAGTTTTTGGTGTGTTTAACCAACTGAATATATTGAGTTTGCTTGTTGTTTCTAAGACCTGTCCTAATGTAAGGTGACATTCAAAGCCTCGAAAGACAACTATAAATAATGTATTATTATTCGTCTTATTATACCGTCAACATTTTACTTCTGTGTCCATCAGGATATTTGAAACCTATATAAAATGGCCATGAACATGAAAAACACCAAGGACTGAGTTGGAATTTTATTTAATAGACAGAGTATGTTAAATAGCAAAATATATGCTTTGAATGAAGGATTCAATGTGCAGATGTATCATGCAGCCTTGGTCACACAACACGGGGTTGCCAACATTTTATTTAAACAATACTCAACCACAGTAGCTTGAATCAGATGCAATTATGTGATCATTATTAATCCAAATTTGTTTGACCAAATTTAAATCTAGTTACAAATAAATTAAATTAAAATACCAATGGGAAAGGGACAGGGTGACCGTGTATGTTTCTTCTACTCATCAACACCTTGATAAAGGCACTTAATTCACAGCTGTTGCAGGTGGCAGCACTAACAAGCAATAAACAAGAGTTGCCATAGTTGGATGAAGCTTACAGAATAGGGCATTTAGAACCTATTCAATGTCACAATGCTCCTTTGAGAGGAAATTCATGTTTTCATCTTCTTTGTGTGTGTGACTTTAGATGTAATGCAGAGGTCGATGCAGGAAGTGCATTCTCAACATGGTGTTTATGAGTAGAGAGCTAAAACACATTCAAATGAGGAATGAGCGTAAAGCCATCAGTCTCCAGCCCATTCACTCAGCCACTCCTGGCACTGCCTCCTCTGCTCCTCACTCTCCTGATTAATCTTTTGCTTCTTGCTACATTTCTTCCTGTACTCTCTCTTTACTTTCTCTTGCTCTTCCTCTTTAATCTTCCTTTCTTGTTCCGCTCGGCTTTCCAGCAGGGCCTCAACAGTGGAAGTCAGTGTCCGTAACGAGTCCTGGGGAAGCCACTTGGGGTCTGATGGTGGCACAAAGGGGTCCTCCGAGGAAACAAGGAGGGGTTGTGGTTCCAGGGGAATGTAGAGAAGGTGGGCATGCAGCATCATGCGATAAGGGCCATCGTCTGTTCCTGAGCTGTAGGTGAAATCTCCGACAATAGGGTGGTTTATCGCACTGCAGTGGACTCTTAACTGGTGGGTTCGACCTTAAAGCCAGATAAAGAAGGACGAGAAAGAGTTTATACAGTTGTGTCCCAAACATTTGATAAAACAGATTTTTTATAAAGTAAAGTGACAATATAATAGTGACCGGTGCCTTTTATTTAATTTTTTTATTTTCTCACCAACATCAGCAATCAAGATCAAATGATGTGTAAAGAGCAAAATACTTGAAAGATTCAACATAATCTATAAGAATTTGCATTCTATTTGCAAACTTTAAACAGGAGTTAACTCAAGAAATCTAGTGAAGGGAAAACATTTCACGTTTGTTGCACTCAAATATGCACTTTTAATCCTTGCTTGTACAAAAACACAAGGCTAATTTCACTTGCATGACAAAAACCAGGTGAGTGTAGTTACCCGTGAGTGGCAGCAGCAGCGCCTTCGTTACAGGATCGCCATCATAGAAGCCATACTCCAGAACCATCAGCTCTGTTTGGCAAGGCTTGGAATTCTCACATCCTGAAAAGGGAAGAATGAAGAAAGGTCAATAACACAATTACAAACCATTGAATTGAAGTGGGTTATGTTCTTTTAAATAAACAACAAAAAAAAAACGCATGTATTGAAGAGGTTCTTAAGTTAAAGATCAGGATCCAATCATTCAAAACAGCAAGTTAACAAAAGATAACCAAGCAGGTTTATTTACCTTCTG
Source organism: Blennius ocellaris (assembly GCF_963422515.1). NCBI lineage: Eukaryota > Metazoa > Chordata > Actinopteri > Blenniiformes > Blenniidae > Blennius > Blennius ocellaris. The sequence goes on from NC_137665.1 coordinate 7,842,584, forward strand.
TTCCCTCAATACACATCATATGTGTTTTTCCCTCTGTAGAGTTCTTGCCAATGGCAAAGTCCAGAGTTTGGGTCTCTTTTTCAACCCACCCACGCAACTACAAAATAAAAGGTATATTAGAACAATTTAAACTTAAATGGAATACTCAATAAAGGGTGTCAGGAAGATCATTCAGAAATCTTTTCGGTGCATAGTTCCATACCAAAGCAAGGTAGGCTTTGGTAACAGTACGGTCCTTAAAGCAGCGGTAAGCTTGGCCAGCAGCAGCCTTGTTGAGGGCGACACAAAGAGCTCCACTGGTAGAGAAATCCAACTGATGACAAAACCTGATGAAGGAGAATGAAAGTTCGAGAACACCTTTCCTCTTTTGAGAACGCTGCACATAAGGACTTCACTATTTATATCACGTGAGACTCACCTAAATCCATAGTAGGTGCTTGTGTCCACTAGCTGAGGGAACCGATGACGGAGCTGAGCCTGTACGGTGAGTTTCTCGTACCACATCTTGCTGTCGATGCGAATATCCCAGTGTTTGTCCACCACGATGAAGTTATCATTCTGGTACAGCACACGCAAGTTTTCCAAACTTGCAGGCTCTGTGGTCATGATGGCACCGATCAGCTGATACAACACGTACAGGCCTGCGTGAAAAGGATTAGTGTCATTGTATTTCACAGAGGACATTTATGCAATATTAAGTTGATATTTCAAGTACTTTAAATATTGACGACGTTAAAATCTTTGCAGTGGATTTATAACTCAATAGGATCATTTACCTGATATCAAGAGAAAAAAATAACTGGGAAGACAGAAATAACATGAGTAGCTTCTCAATGTGGTAGTGGAAGTAAAATTTCTGACTTGCAGATTATTGTCTGCATATACATTTTATTTTTTTATTAGGTATTTGATGAAACATGATTCTGATAAATTTGTACACCCTGTTTTAATTTATTTCTTTGAAAAGCACTGTGAATTGCCTTGTGTCAGAATAGTGCCATAGAAATAAATTTGCCTTTCCTTAACATGTGGGCTTTTTATAAAGCTTGTCATAATAATCATAATCATAATCATAATAATAATAATAATAACAACAGAGTGTAAAATGTTGTGATTTTTCACCCTAATCGACTGATGAAGTGACCCAAGATTAAAAACTATATCCTAGTTGACATTAGTTTTCTGAAGAGAATTTCAAACCAATAAATTAGATCACACACCGAAACAGAACCCAGTGAAATGTGGTAATAAAAGTGCTTAATGTGAAGAAATGAAATGATGCATTAGACAGAGCAGATAGCAGTCGCAGAAGAACACATATCTGGCTATTTAGTCCACAATGCATCACAAAAGCTAAATGCTTTACTTTTTTCAAACAGGTGTCTTTTGTGGTCTGACATCGCTCCATAAATCACTGTTTATTGAATCAGCACCACTGCTCTGCGAACGAACTCAATATAACCATCGTGCATTAAACTGTTTTAATTTAAACGGCATAATACCACATACTTTAAAAAATGCGGATAATCTTACCACAAACAATGAGGAGAGGCTTTATGACGATTCAACGGTTGTAAACAAACCTCCGGTGACAGTGGATTGTGGACTGCCCATGCGCAAGTTTACTCCTCTTTGCTCTTTTGTGCACTTTAACCCTAAACTGAACCAGTGTACAGCGCCATCACCTGCCCTGGAGGACAAACTCCAGCGAAAATTAATCACGGCAGATGGAAGACAAACGTATTTATGTGAGATGAGATGAGTTAAATAAATACATGTTTTCTATACTGATAACTGAAACAACTTTAGATTATAGATTTACATTTTGCAAAGCTGCAAGTCTTAGATTTTTTTTGTCAAATACATATAAATAAATGAAAATGAAAGCTGCAAGCAAGCGTTGAACGGGTCCTCGCGCGCCCACTCACGCTGGATCATGACGCATATTGCGTTCGGTGCGCATCCGAGTGCGCTGGAAATGTGGGCTAACTATTGTATCCAAGCATCAAAAATATAGAATTCTAAGTCTCCAAAGTGATCCAACATGTAGTTCTATCTCTGGTCCTGGACGGGTCTACCTATTGTTTCCTCTGGTCCTGGTCTGCCTTGCCTTGTGCATCGGGTTGCAAAAAGTCTGTGGAAAAATGGAATCGTCTAGTACGTATTTGCAAACAAAAGTACGCGTCCCATATTGAGCTGAAAAGAGACGCACTTTGTCCCGTAAAACCGTGAGAATAAAAAATGGTCTGTAAAATGTCAATGGAATTTATGACAAACAGGGTGTTTTGTATCAAAACTTACGGTAAACTTATTCCGCTGCCTCTGACCAATGACCAATGAGCTGACAGCATACTCACTCACTAGTATGACAATAAAAGTTCTAACAATTATTTCAATCCGGATCAGAATGTACCAAATCGTGAAGATTGCTCTTTTTTTTTTTTTTAGATATCTTGTTAACAGACAAATAAACGCAGATGATTTTATAACCTCCTTGGGGGAGGTAAAAATGACAAGTATGAAAAAATACCAAAGATGAGCTGATTCATAATCTTTTGTGGATTATCACAATTCTATAGCAGCCTATAACCTGCATCACAGACTTAATGAGTTTGTCATCGAGCAGAAGGGTGGAGGTCAATTGCGTTTGTGTCATTCAAACATCGTTCCAGGTCAGTCACGCAAGACTTCAATGCAAATAATCCGTCACCTTGACCTTATGCATACACTTTTCTGGCTGACGCCACTGTAAATGCAGTATGGTGAGCATGTGGTATAGAAGACAACCAAGCTCCCAGTTTTGTTTATATCTACATTTGAAAACAAATATTTTATATATTGTACGATTTGCAAAAAAAAACAAACATGTTAAGGGCGTATTCTGCCCTCATCTATAGTTCGCTGGGATTGGTTCCAGTGCCACATGACCCTGAACAGGATTGAGCAGTATAAAAGAAGGAGGGCTGAATAGATTTATAAATGTTTTGATAATTTACTGATGCATAAGGTGCTGCAGAATGACCACGATGATGAAACTGGTCAGTCCTGCAGGAGTTTCAGGAAGTAAAGTGGCTGCCATTCTTAGAGGATATTAACAAATATTTGGGGTTTCAATGTGGACCATTCAACCAGCCAAGATAAAGAGTGCTGATCACGCCTTTGGCTATAAATTTAGATTACAAATCATTGATTGATTTTAAGGTGATGAACTCGAAAAGAAAATGAACAATTGAAATCAAGATTGTCCGACGACTTTGAAATAGCTGCCGCTGACAATAAAAAATCAGAACGTCCAGTGCCAATATCAAAAGCTGTCCAAATGTCTACTTGGACTTTTCTGAACCATTCCAACAACATTATCTGTTCTGAACAGTCATTACAGAACAGATTTATCTGTTAGAAATCTTAACCCACCCCCATAAGTTAAAGTACTGTGCTCAAACAAGGTGACTGAATGAACCAGAGTCTGTCTCTCAGTAATCCATCAATCCCACAGCCAGGTGCCATAAGAGGATGAAATCATTTCTATAATTATTTTCTATTGTTGGTTATTGCTACGTAACATTTCAGAGAAAATCATCCCACAATACTGAGTGACAGATTGGTGCATAACCTTTTTATTTATTTATTTATTTATTTTAAATTCTGGAACGAACACACACGCCTGCACCGATTCAGACACACGTGCGTACAGACGCTCACTGAGGAAGTCACAGATGTTTCTAGTCAGATGACAAAGAGAGAAGACAGACAGCAAAGAGGATGTAGTGTTTGTCTTTGGTCAGAAATTGGATGTTTCATTGAATTACAATTGCAGATAAACAGATATCTGTTTTCTTCCTTCTTCTTCTTTTTTTAAAGGGATCAGTGAATGAATTTGCTTATGGAATTTTATGTTTGTTTGGATGTTGCTCATTCAATGCTCCATCCACACCAACTTTCTCCTTAGATTTGTACCTTCACAATTGGTACTGAACATGAATGTACCAATTGTTTAGTTCTACCATCTGTAGGGGTTTTTTTTGTTTTGTTTTTCTTTTTTTCTGCAGACATGACAACTCAGGCTACGGGAGAAACGTTTGAAGAAATCTTTTTATAGATGAATTACAGCAGCAGCATGGACCTTTGAAGAGACTTTACCAAACTGGAGCGACGTCGCACAGGTAAAAACCATTTGCGCGGCGAACTCCACCATGCAGAATAAATCCTACCTGCAGGCCCGTTGTGAGGAGCCTTTGATGACCTCGGACTGGGGCGTCCCTCTGCTGCTGGCTCTGCTGGTTCTGGCCCTGCTGTACTCCTTCCTCTACCTGCCTGCCACAGCCCAGCGAGCCCTGCTGGAGCAGGCGCTCAGCAGCAACAACACCACATCCGCCAACCACTGAGGACTCACACATGAGCCGGACAAACGGATATAGTTCTTGTAGCCCCGCAGATTTGGTGACTTTTGTGTAAAGTGTAAAGGTGAAAATAATGTATAACTCTTGGTGTGGCAATGGCCTCACCTTTGTTTTTGCTGGGATAATGTGATTTTTTTTTTTTTGGGGGGGGGTATTTAAAGTTGATATTTTCCTACATGTGAATTGTGTTTTCATCATGTTGATTATGTCATCCGATGAAAAGAAGATCTTTACTGTGATGCTGTCACCATTAGACATTGGTGATATTTAAATCTATGCAGAGATTTTCGAAAGACATAATTCCCTGCAGACAACTTATGGACTGTGGTGAAATGTATACATTTGTACGATTACTTTCATCAAGATGGCAGGAGGTGGAAAACATAAATGTCTCAAATGTCTCTGTGGAAAATATTTACATATTTACATCTAAGATTGTGTTTTGGAAAAAAAAAAGGCATTATTATATTTAAGTGGAAGTTTGATCAAAACTGTGCAATTGGTCAAGTCATTTTATACTTATCGTATTTATTTATTTATTTAGTATCTACTTGGAATCGGTTTTTAAATAAATAATAAACACACAGAATACGATTTCGTAGAGGATTCTGTGGACCTATTTTAGGCCTCTGACAATTAATTTAAGAGACATTTCATTTGCTCCACTAAGATTTCTTACCTTATCATAAGCATTTTCCTCACGTAAGCCAGTATACTCTGGATGACAATTACTGAAAACAGAGTGGATCCAACATATTTTACTTCATAAAAACATAAAACTACTGAAATGTATCCTGTTCTGTCTCATCAGCACTTGTGTCATTTTAAAGCTGATTAAAAGATATGCTTTTAATATTGGACATTCGTTCAGTGTTTCTGATCACACTTCTTTGATTCTGCAGGACAAACACATCACATTACACATCATTCTGGTAGTTTGGATTGCCTTTATTAAAAGATACAGGTTACAAGATCTGCCACTAATATTCGCCGAGGCAGCAGTGGATTTTTACAGGTCTGGAGTCTGAAACACTGACAGCTTGTCTCCGTCCAGCATTCCCTGCCTTCCAAACTCTCCCTGCAAGTACTTTATCTACAGTAAAAGGCAACCACTGACATCTGGATATTGTGTCCGTAATTGTTTTTAACCACAATAATTTTAAGTTGTAGAAAAAGAAAAAAAAAAAAGGAAGGAGAGAATCCTGCTAAACCATGCAACACCCAACAAGCCGACATTTACAATTAGTCTTAGACCACAACATTTCACTCAAATGGTATTTCAGTATTCAGTATGTTCAGATACAATTACAATATCATAAAGACTTAACACAATAAGGATAGTTTCTTTTCAAGGGAAATTGATCTCTCCCTTAAGTTCCCTTCCTGAAAGTTGATCACATAGCGTTAAAGCAGATTTATATTCACATCTTGTGCCCTTGGTTTGAGAGAGAAGTTCAGAAAGGACAAGATCAGTTGATTTCCATTGAATGAATAGTATCAAATTGTAAAGTACATACATGCATCTCTTTCTACAATATACACAGTTCAGGTACAGTCTGTCATTGGCGTGCTCTTTCCAAAAGCTCCACAAAGACTTGAGAAAACCGATGCTTTGAAAGCAGTTTACAGTTACAGCTTGTCTATGAAACTTCAACCAAAGATTGTTGCAAGAGGAGGTCGTTCCCCTTTTGACTCCATTTGAATAGACGGCATTTTGACATTTTTGCAAGACTAACTTAATTTCATCTTTTAAAAAAATATTAAACATGATAATGATGCTACTACGTAAAAAGGGGATGTGATATAAAGCAAGGTGACACATCAAGAAATAAGCATCTTTCGCATCATTTCTGGTGCGATGTAAAGAAAAATCTATATTCCGACATTTTACTTCTTTCATTCTTTATGCCTATGTGAGCTATTGGTCCTGAGAAATGAATTTTCTTTACATGTGAAAGCATGAAAATGACAAATAAAGACCTTGGACCCTGCAAATGATGTTTTGAGGTTTGAAGTCTAAAGAAAAAAAATATAAACTCGAGTTGCAGCTCCTTTTCTTTTACCCTAAAAGTAAAAGCCCTGTGGGTTCAAACAGTAATGAGTACAACTATGCTGCTGTATTTATGAGAATAATTACTGTCAGTTCACTGTTTGAATAATGTACAGACATCTATCATCACATTCATTGAGAATGAATGACTTGAATCATTTTAAAGTATTCTTTTCTTCGTTTACATGTCATCTGTGTTTACACCGACACACACCAAAAACATGTGTGCCAGTTATTTGTTGAGTTTTTGACGTTAAATGGAGGCAATGGGGTGCACAGACCTTAAAGTACAGACAATCCCTGTTATGTCGCCGGGACTCTTGACCATGTCCGACAGTAATTATCTACTGTTTACAGAATACCGGAGAACACCTGCCTCCCTCCTCCGTATATTTGTTCCTCTCTCTGTGGCCTCCTTTCATAAGCAGGATCCCTCCGGAGCATCCAGACTCTTCTTTTATACATTTCATTTCTTCTCTTTGGGATAGTCTGTCAGTCAGATATTAAATGCTTGTGAGTGTGCTGCTGACAGTTCAGGGCACACCCCTCCGTACATCATTCGCTGAATGATGGAGCAGACCTCTCAGGTCACGGCAGCTTGGAGTATGTGCGTATTTCATCTAATTTTTTATTTAATTTTTTCCTTTTTTGCCTTGCTCATATTCTCTCCTGCTCTGCCCCTCAGATTTTCTTTAGTTATCTGCTCGGCATGGATTGACAGAAAGAAACAGGATCTATAATTTTGATAGGGAGGCTCTCGTCTATAAAAGTCTCTCACGGGGAGGCCTTTATTCAATGCATTAAAACAAAGGAAGAAGTAAACATAAGAGAGGAAAAGAGGGAGAGGACGAAGGCGAGGAGGAATAAAGCGGAGGAAAAGAGGAAAAGAACAAATGAAGAATAGATGAGAGAAGGGAGCAGAGGAGTGTCGCGTTTCTCTCCTGACACTCAATCTCTTAGTTCAAGTCCTTGCTGACATTGACGTTCCACTCCCAGGATAAGTAAACGTTCTTGTCGTCGTCGACGAAGCAGGACTTGATCTGATATTGGCCGCGAGACATCATACCTTTGGGCGTCTCGTCAAGTGGGCACAGGAACTCCTGCTCCTCCGCCCGCGGGCCGTAACTTCCCACCATACACACCGCTTTGTTCACTAATGGAACACACACAAAAACAACTCTATAGAGCGAATACCTACAATCTTTTTCTCCTATGAAGAGTTAATAGTGATATTACATTTGTCAGAAAAGAATCATTCTAGCACATAATTTCCATTTTGTTTAAAACATTTGACAGAATTTTACCTGTACCGGTAATACTATCTTTTTATTAAGGGCGCAAATGCCTCAAAAATAACTCGCACTCATTTCTTTGCGATCATACTTTATGTATTCATCATGTATCTTTGTCTTTACTGATACCGAAGTGTACCAACTTCAGTTTTCCTGTTTTTTCCACTTTATTTTAGCCAGTTCTTATCAAAAAATATAACAGATATTTTCAAAATTTTGCATCAGAACCGCAACTGATATTCTAAAAATGTCAGACCAAATAAACCTATAATCTATTATATTGTCGCTATGATTTCACTCACATCAATCTCTTTATAAAGCCGCCCATCTACTGGGAGAAATTTAGGATCCGTACAAAAAAACGGGTTATTTGGGGTTGAAGATTCAAAGCACATTTCTTGATCAACAGTAATAAACACTAATCGTAAGGATTTCTGTAATTCCGTACTTACTTCTCACTCCTTTTCTGTAGGTCACATGACGATACTTCAGCCCAGAAACAATTTCTCTCTTCACCTGCCGACACACATGGAATATTCAAACATTAATTAACTGATTTTTACTTCCTCTCTTGTGCCAAATTTGTATTAATTAATTAATTTTGTTAGTTCAAAACTTATATTGTGTCTTATTATTACTGTTAGACACTACCGGTAATTGTAATGGTGTACGTTTTAAACAAAACCTTGTGTGAAATGTGTGACTAAGTTTAAGTTTATCCAGCAGGTGTCCTCACTGCACAAGAAGAGCCGGTTGCTCTTGGAGCTGCTTGGTTATTCTCCCCACATCATCATTTTCATCAAGACAAAGTCCCTTGACTATTGTCACCAGCAGCTGATTCTCAACCTCAGGGTCTCAACCCCCACGGGGGCCACAAAAGGATTTCAGGAGGTCAACAGATGGTTGTGGAAAGAATTTAAATTGACATTTTTTAATAATATGACATGACTTTTAACAAGGGAATGGTTTTTATGGTTTTATGGTTTCAATTGAATTTGAATGAGATAATTTTTGCCTGTGTAAAATTCACTCCAGTCATACAGCCGACAAAAACAAAGATACCACACAGTGAACAAATCAACTAATTTTCTTTTTTTTTTTTTAAAGTGAAAAGGATTATTGGATTATAGCACATAGACATGTGTCTTCATTCTGAATTAATCTCAGAACACCCATTAAGGTTCAGGGTGAGTTTTATTCATATAATTCTTGACAGTTTCCCAACATGCATTGCTCTTTTGCATGTGTTGGCCTAATTGTATAATATTCCTGATTATTTTAAACTTGCATTTATTTTATATAATCTTTTTATTGTCTTGCCTTAAAGTATAAAGTTGTACGTTTGTGTCCAGTCCATAAACCCGTATTTGCAAGAGAGCGTGTCGACTTGAGTGGGAACAAAATATGAACAGACAGCAGCACTTGACAGATTATTTAATACATGACTTTGTACTTTTGTACATCTTGAAATGAAACTTGAAAACTAACCCACTGACCTCCTAAGCATGAATCTTTACTGGCACTGTAAAAAGAAACAGCTCTCAAAAACCTCATTAAATATGATAATGGTCTTATTTGAAGTTGTGGTTTGAACTGACTCAGCACAGTGTTTCCCTCTGTCTCTTCATCACTTACAGTAAATACTGATGATCTGTTTGTTCAGCCCGTCAACACGCATACACACGAGCAATCCATCCCGGCTATAACGCGCAGTAATTCTCTGTGTCTGTAATACAGCACTGTGCAACACCACATCCATCCATCTTACCTGGAAGTGGATTTTTAATCTGTATTTGACTCCTTCCTGCAGGGAGAAGTTCTTCTCCTTCAGGGCGTTCAGGTCTCCTGCACAAACAAGCAAAGAAACAATGAGACCTCAGTCGTAATGCGGATGACATCAGTCTCTCTATGTGATCATGGGAACATGCAAAATGTGTTCAGGTTGTACTTTGCCTTCGCCCACAGTGAGCTGGACGAACACCCAGATTTGGAAAAATAGCTGAAGAAAAATCAAAGGCGGTTCATATGAAGGCAGATATTTTGAAAAATATAGAAGAAAGCTTTACACATCTTGTGAAAATATGAATCATGACCATTTATTCATATACAGATATTTGACGCCGTGCACACAACAGTGATGCACAGAGCAAATATCTCTCATAAATCAACTGAAAATAGAGGCTATTACTTGGAAGTTTGTCAGTTTTAGTAGACATGCATATGTTTCAAAAGGTTTATAGCAATACAATTTGAAAGAAAAGCTTCAAATCTTCTTAAGCAACATAATTGAATATGCATTATACAATCATATATATGGTTTTAAGTGGATGATTTGGAGCATTTTCCTCTCGCACTCGTAAGTAAATCAGGAAGAGTAACAAGGAAGTGTTTCGTTTTGTTCTCACCCGCAGAACACATCTGCCATATTTGTTATTTACTGTTTCGGGTTAAACCAGAAGTGCCGCTTTGTATAATATATCTGTCTTTGTTGCGCTGTGGGGTTGAACCCATTCAACCCCACAGCGCAACTAAGGGAAGAGATAGAAAAGCATTCGGGCCATTGTAAAAAGCACAGAGCAATCAGAAATGCATCCAACAGCCTAATCACTTTATATGTCAATTTAAAGCCAACCATCAGTTCTGAGTGCTTCCTAATGGATGGAGGGAACGGAGGAGGAGATGAAGGAGAGATAGAGGAATGGGATGAATAAAAAACAGAGCAGTGATGTGCTGTTCAGTCTCAAACAGGGTGTACAGTGTATTGCTCAGTCAGAAGAGCAGCTATTACTAGAACTCTGTGGGGTTAGAGGTTTGATTTCCTGCTGTTGCGTCCCATGTTAATGATTTAGCTGCTCGCAACACATTCAAGCACTTTGAATAAAAGCCTCCATCAAACAACACTGTTGCCATATGAAGATCCCATATGCTGACTGTCATGCGATCGCTTAATTTCTACTGTGATTTAGCAGCTTTTGGCCACATCGTGAGTTCCCCTTCAGATAAAATCAAACATGAGCTAATGAAAGTGCTCCTCAGTAATTAGCTGAGATTTTCCACCGTGCCGTCACTATTTCTGTCTCGTTTCATTTGGCCCATCTCCTTCTGCGAGCTGCCGCCCATCACTCCTCTCCTCCCTCTGATCTGTCTCCTCCTCTCCTCGCTCTCGTCTCAGGAGGCAGCGGGAAGACAGAAAAAAACGTTGGCCTCCCCTGAGAATGTCTGACTGAGAAAATAGGTCAACATGGTGAGCTGTCTACCTGTTCTCCTCTCTCTTTTTTTTTTCTCCCTAACTCACAGGCACGGGCGTACGCGCACGCGCGTGTACGTGGACATGCAAGGATGAACATGTGCAGGAGAATCCACACCCTGAGCACAATGGCTTTCCAGCTGAAGCTCACACAGTTATTATGATTAATACACCAAAAATGGTCCATTTATAATAAATGACCCATATAATATTTTTTTTCTTTGCAATCTATTTAACAACAGAATGGAAAATGTCATATTTTCTAGTCAATTTGAACCCAGTTTGGTATTGATTTAATGTGAAAGATTAATTCTAAGAGTAAAACAGTGTAGTGATATTATTGAAGGCTTCGTCATTCCGGGCTGTTTAAGGTAATAGCATACACAATCGTGTAGAAATATTCTGCTGTTGACTTTGTTTAATAACATTCGAACAGCTACAGTTGTTTGTAGCGCTCATAAGAATATTATTTTTTAATTAAAATTCATTCTCAGATAGATATGCAGAATTGTTTTCCATTAAGCAACCCAGCAGTAGATAAAGTAAAGTCATCAGTCAATACAAAACAACAACATTAGGTTGCTTGGTAAGTCAGACACTTTCTCCCAGTTCCTGCTATTCAGCTGGAGTAATTCCAAAATACACTAATTGGTCTATTGACAATGGCGGCTGACTCAACTATTCAAAATAATCCACAAAGGTTCATTTGGATTTGCGCCCAGTGGCTATGAGGGTTAATGGAGAAATGGAGAGTGTTTTTCACTTTAAACCAAGTCAGTCCTTCTAACAGCAACATAACAGGCATGTAAATTCAACAATAACTTTGTCATCTTGTTTTATAAAACTATTTCCTAATAGAGGCATTAACATGCAGATGATAAGAGTATCTTTTTTTCCAGTTAACTGACAGGTAACTTCAGCTGGAAAAAAAAAAAAAATCAGTCATTATTATTGTCGTTAGGGTTAGGGTTAATCCTAACCCTATTAGTATGTCAATTTTATACACAGATTTTCTGTGAAGTCACATACAGCTGACATTGAATTTAACCTACAACCCATAGGATGTATGCGTCTAAGGCTGTATAGTGTCAAGTGTGCAGCGGCAATGCACGCTCAGCAAAACAACCCCAGGAACATGAAAGTTTAACAAAGCCAGGGCTTGCATTTAGGGCAGGGAAGCACTGGAAGTCATCACCAAGGGTATTGCTTCCTGCAGAGTGGTCTGGCACTCGACCAGACTCCGTGACACACTGTACTAGTGCACGCCTATGGTTAAAAAAATATTTCATTTATAAGAATATCATTGAGACAAAAGTGGTGTCGGGGCTGTGTTCCCATTGTAAATGCAGTACTGATGGTGTGATTTACCTCCCATATGTTAGCAGATTTAAGATTAATGTGTTCCAGGATTGCGCTTGTATATTTCTGCATGGGTAATAAATCTGTGTCTGTGGTGTTCTTATTGCTGTGTTCAGTGAGACAAAGAAACACATTAAAATGCTGTTTTACGCTGCCCTCCCAGCCAGAGTAAATAATTTTTCATATTTCTGAGTTAGTCGGGATCATTGATTTAAATACAAAAGACCAAAAAGACACTGAACTGAATAAACAGAGAAACAGTGTTTATTCCCATAGTATGGTGATCCTATTGAAATGGAGATATTTAAAACAGTAAGCAATATATATTCAAATTGAGACGTAATAACAGCGTGAACCAGATCATCCTTTCCATCCTCATATTCGGACCATTCATACAGTGCGATAATAAAGTGATTCCCTGCCTGTGTAGTCCAGCAAACTATGAATGAAGTGACAGAAAGAGTGAATCTAAATATGGATGAAGTGGAAACGGAAATAGTGACGTCAATGTGGTGAAAGCAATGAAGTAAAGGTGCTGATGGTGGAATTAGATTGTATTGTTGGGCAATTTTACTTGTGTGAGTAAATAATTCTACTCACACCAAGAACAATTCACATCATGTATTCTCGGACATTAGTTCTAAAATAATTCGAGAAATGATGAGGTACAACACATGGTGTCGATAACAGGTAATTATCATTTGAGGTTTTATGTTCAGGTCAAAAACTGATCTTGGCTGAAGGTGCATAATTATATTAAATCAGTCTCTCCACAATTCAGATATCTGGCAGCGGTGAGTCTTTGGAGGTAGAAAGGATGCTAATATAAGCAGATGTTCTTGATGAAATGATCTGTATCTCGACCTCGCTTGTATATCCTCTGTGTACTTGGCTGCTTTCCAGCTGTCCTGCTGTCGTGACTCAGTGTTTGACATGTGACAGATAGTTCACACCCTGAAAGTGCACGAGGGAGCAGTTATGATCTGACAAGTTATGGTTAAAACACAGACTCGAGCAGCTTTGCAGAAGTGAACGGCCTCTGGTGGGAGGACGAAACAAGTGTGCAGTAAAACTGAGTCCCAAAGGCTCACGCCGTCAGACTGGAGCACCATCGTCTCAACTAGTGATACACACTGCATCCCCACCATGTGTTTCAGCCACTCCTTATTCCTGTTCTTTGTCTGTCTCGTTAATGTGAGTGCACTCAGCACTCACATGTAGATAGATGGTCCAGCACAGTTAACTGCATATGGTGTATAATGGGGTCTGTAATACTCTCAGCCACCAATGGAAAGATCATTTCACATCCAGCGCAGCAAGCTCGGCTCAACTGCAACATGATACACCGCCAGTACTCCCGATCATTACACTGCAGCTACTCTACAGACCGATGATGGGAGATATTTGCTTTTCTCATGCTGCAACCAGCAGTCACTCTTTTTGTTCAGCTCAGCAATGCCGACACGATACAAATTAGAATTTTGAAAGTATGAAAGTACGTTTTTTTTCCCCACTACATGGAGGTGAGATTTAGAGAACATTGCACAGTCCTCCCAATTTAATTTTTTTTAAAAAGAAAAAAAAAAAAAAATGAACTGAGATTATGGATCGCAAGAAAATCTCTACAGCACACATTTGTTTCACGAATGTATTATTGAAAAGTGCTTGCAGACATAATTTTAATGTGCATAATGAATCAAAGTACATTTCCCTGCCTCCGGACAGAAAGCAGTTTTATTTAGTTAGTTGTGAGGTCATTATAGATATAAAATGTTGAGTCACAAACACACATAGATATTCAAAGCTGTCTCTAAATCTAAAACTGCATGCCTGGATCAATGAATGTATCCATGGGTGGCTGGTGAATACAGGTGTAACCTTGATAATGAGTAGTCATTAGGCAGTTATTGGGTTTCGCGACCATGAAGTGAAAAAAAGCTAAAACTGAGTTTTTTATTTCGTGCCTTCACACTATTACATCCATTCTTTGCCCATCATGCAACTGAATAGCGTCTTTTCATCAAACCCGCCATTCCTGATAAACACCCACATCCTTTTGACTCTCTTCCTGCAGTTTTGCAATAGACCGCCTGAGCTCAATAAACTTGATGACTCATAATGACTTCATCCTTTTCGAAGACTTGAATCAGCTCCTCTGAAGCCGCAGTGGACATTATTCAGCTGTTTCACCGCCTCTGTGGTGCTTAAGTGTGCTGAACGTCATGAACACAAACAAATGAGAGTCACGCCAAACCCAACATTGGATTACTCAATTAGTCTTTGTGCTTCAGTTCCTCTCTTATGTTGAGATCAGAACTGAAAGCTTCACCAGCAGTGAGATTTTTTTGAAAACAGCAGGCATGTCACATTTTGTGGCGTTCAGCTGATATTGTATGAAACGCTCAAAGCATAAAACGCTCCGAGATGCTTTCTAGCTGTGTTTGGATGAGACAAAGCCACATACAAAGTCAGTATTGCCTAGCAACCAGGTGACCTTTCCTATTAGCAGCCAGTGACTGTGCTTTTTTTTTTTTTTGCGTGTGTGTGTGTGAATATGTACATATGTGACTATAACTTGCAGGGAAATCTTCACAAAATTACGATGGAGGGGATCCATGAAGAGACACATATAACAGGAGCACCCTAATCCACATCAGCAGTGGATCGATCTTTTCCTCCACGTTGGCACCGGTAGGGAGTGACATAATTCTCCTGTCGCCACCTGATTATCATGCAGCCCAGACACACACATAAACCTACAGACACATCACTTGCCTCGCCCGCCTGTGGCTTCACCCAAGGGAAAATGTCAGCACTGTCCACTAAGCAAACGTTTAACCGCCTCACCTTCTCCAAAAACTGCGGCACACCCACTGCAGTCTTACTGCACATACAGTGCAAACCCGCAGGGGTGGGATGGATGCCACGCTCCGGGACATGTCAGTGAAGCAATGACATAGCAACACCAAATCACAGCTCAACCAAGAGGGAAAACAATAAGCTTTGAAGAAACATATGAAATGTAAAGTTTGTACCTGTCAGGTCCATGGTGATCGACTCAGGTGCGTCGTCGCAGAGCAGGGTCAGTCGGGTCACTTTAATGTTCGGCACAGACAGGTCTAGAGTGGCAAGAAGCATAGTCATTCATTACTTCAACTATTTATTTATTTATTTCATTATTCTGTTTTGGAAAAAAGTTTGAAAAGCTAAAACACAATTTACGCGAAGGATGGCAATGATGAGAATTTTAAAAAAAAATAGGACCATTTGATTGGCACAATTTGACAACTAAATAAAAAAGGCATCAAAGCTTGAATGATATACAAAAAGTTTAGACCTCCGCGTTGAAAATATAATCCATAATTTTTCAAAAGTTGTCATTAATAGAAAGATAAAAGTCAGCCCAAAATTAGCATTCAGAGTGGATATCAGGTTTCGCAGCTTCTGTTTAAGAAGAAAATTCTTCCCTCTTCAGCTCTTCCTTTCCCCCATAATAGTCTTTACTGCTGAATTTGATGCCACTGAGCTGCAGATGAGGTGGTGTTGTGTTACAGCGCGCAGTCTGAGCTATTTGACTGATATCAGCTGTCATAGCTCGGCTGCTGGATTAGTTCTGCTGAGGCAGGCACTTCTATGCAATGTGTGCATGTGTGTGTGTGTGTGTGTGTGTGTGTGTGTGTGTGTGTGTGTGTGTGTGTGTGTGTGTGTGTGTGTGAGCATGTGTATGCATTCTCATGCACAGGGATTCTTGAGCACGTGTGCATGATCACAAGTTGATGACTACGAGGAACCAGCATGCACCAAATCGTTAAACAGAGTGAATGGCATCATTAAAGCTGCAGTAATGCTGGGTGCGCGCGCACGCATGCACGCACACACGCGCACACACACACACACACACACACACACACACACACACACACACACACACACACACACACACCTGTCATTATCGTTTCGGGCCCCAGCAGAGTCTGCTTGTACTTCACCAGACTCTCGTCATCTTTGTCCAGTTCCTGAATCTCTTGCAGGGACTTCCGAGCCGGAGGATTGTAGTTAAGATTATGCTCGTCCTCTTCCTCCTCGATGGGTAAATTGTTCTTGTCAGTCATCAGACCTTCCAAAAAAAAAAAAGACAGCAGAAACAAGTGTGTGTTGTCGTTATTGTGGAAAACTCATATTCGGCTTAAAGAAAATAAATCAGGCCTTTTCTTTGTGTATATATTTTAATTCTAAAAAGATTGCCCAACTTACGGCTTTTCTCCACCCAAAATATTTTTGATAACCTCCTGCTAAATTTATGGTCCTCATGCTGTTTGGAGTCATCGAGAAGATGCAGATATTTTAAAGGCAAACAGTGTTTTCAGCAGCATCACTCGATGGCTTACGGCTGTCAATATGTTTGTGATATATCAGTGGCTGAAAACTCACAGGCAAGATTGCTTGGCTTCCGCCATAAGATATATATTACTCTATGTGGGGCAGCTCCAGCCATACACGACTTGATTTCATCAGGGATTTTGATCCAATATTGAATCCTTACAGACATTCGATAATGTGCTCTGCAAGGTAAAAAATTTCATTTTGGTATCTGTGTCTCATCTGCACCTCCAGAGTGAAAGCTGGCAGACCGGGATAGTTGGAAAGCTTTGACCACATAAAATCACAGTTTTAAAAAATAACGTCAACTGATTAACAAGCAGAAAGAAAGAAAGATTAGTTGTTTTTTTTTAATGAACTTCCTCAATAGGAAATAAACTTAATAACAATAATGCCTATTTATATGTCTTTGCTTCAGTTGTGAGTTCTGTGGTTACAGATAACCATTGCAAACAGTTGAGAACATTTGCAATGAAGTGGCTCTTGTCTCACACTGTATTTTGACATTATATGATCAAGAGGTACGGAACAATCAGTTTGTTTTCTCACAAACCTACAGCCCACACGCTCAAAGACTATCGCTTACATCGAGACACTGCATGTTTGCAGACACACATGCAAATCACACACCTCTGGCTCCAATTATCAGAAAGACACTGCACGCACGCACGCACGCACGCACGCACACACACACACACACACACACACACACACACACACACACACACACACACACACACACACACACACACACACAGCTTCAAGAATGTCTGTTTACTGTGCTGTAATCACCCTTGGCTCTGTTTTCACTGTACATAATGAGATGACACAGTGTACATCACCTAGATGCAGTGTGTGGAGGTAATTGGATTACATGCAATCTCTCCTACACACACACACACACACACACACACACACACACACACACACACACACACACACACACACACACACACACGCACATACACACACACACACAAAGACATGCACGCACGCACACACAAACACGTGAAGATGTGCGCAAACCAAGTGTGTCCTTGTGTTCTTGTAAATGTGCCCCACCCAGCAAGGGCCAAACAGAGCTGCCTTCCCTCGTCTCCATGGCAACCTTTTCAACTCCCCCTTGCAGTGACATCACCTTCAGTGTGAGCTACTTCATGGGGGCATTTTCATGCTTTACCACATTTTATGTGGCATGTCCCATGCACAAACACAGTCATGTACTTTGGGGCTTTTATTCAAGCCATTAGTATCCCATTTCATATGCATTTAAAATTTGGCCAAATGTGAATGATGTTAACACATAAACCTAGATTTATAAAAGCATGGAGGACTATCGGGCAGTAATGGACCTGTTTTTCTTATTTGTGTATGAATGGTTTTTCCAGGGACATTTCATTTAATAAACCAAGTGAATGATAATACACCTATATGTTGTGTCCCACACATCCTGTCAGAGGGTCATAGGGGGCTCTCGCCATGTCTGGCTGACGTTGATCGAGAGGTGATACACCCTCGACACACACTGCCAGTCAATCACAGGGCTCACACATCAAGACGGACAAGCTGCCACGCTCGTGTTCACACCTACGGGCAAATTAGGATGAGTGTGTGAGGAGCTGCAGAGATCCCACGCAAATATGAGGAAAGGCAGTCAGTCACAGCACCGCACTGCCACACCTCTACCAAAAACAGTTCAACTGTCAATGATTGGCAGATTTCCCAAAAGCACATATGTACACTTTTAAAAATATATTAAACCACAACTTTTACATGTTGTGAAGGACTTCACTAGCAAAATGTATTAATTTTACTAGTTCAAATATGTATTCTAAGAAAATTATAAAACTTGAGTTTACACATATAAATACATTTTGCATGGGATATTCAGTAGGAACGCTTATGGATTGAAATCATATTTTAAACATGTTTCCATTTAAACATTAAAATATCAAATGTCCTGGTTTTAACATATCAGCCTTGCCTACTCAGTCATGTTGTACCATGTAGTGTGTCAGATATGGGTAGTACGGCTTCATAAAAGATTAACCCTGCGATATTTACATATCAAACTATGCCATCCTCCCCCTCGTTGTACAAGTGTACGTATACGCACACTGCAGGGTAAACATGAGCTGTGTCTGAGTTGGTATTAAAGCTGCTTTCCTCCCTGACATCTGAGAGCTCCTCTTTGATCTCTGGACTGCTGACCTGTCATACTCACCGAATCAATTACCATTTATTTTAAAAAGGAAGGTTTGGTCGGGAAAGATGAAATCTCCAGTAGTGTTTCAGTGTGGAGTTGTAGCGTGTGATAGTTAAATACTGTAAATCTCAGAAGATGTTTAGATTTTTTTTTTAAAGAGGATTCTCTAACGGAAGAAATGCATGCAAATGAAGTGACAACAGAAAATAACTTTTTTTCTGGGAGTCCAAGTCATCCTCCATAGAAGTAAACAAGTAACAAGTACCTGAAAAACGGACAAAATTGAAGTATATATGAATGTTGTATTCCTACCACCTCTGCATAGCAGCTGCATTAAACCTACACATGCAAACCTGAAATTCCTCGTATTGTTGTGAATCAGTACACGTGCATGTGGCCTTCCCACAGTTTCAGCTTCCATCTGTGAAGTGATTTAAAGTGGGAGGTTTTCTTTGATGCTCATAAAGCCGCCTCATTACCCCAGATGCTTCCCAAACTATCTTCTGCTTCATCGCACATCCAGTCCTCACTGTAAAATATAGGCTACAAGTGTAAATCTGCGCTTTCTATTGTCGCAGGGAAGCTTAAAATCATGGCGTGTGTTGAATCTAATTCTTGTGTCTGTCTCATGTTTTCGTAAAGGAAAAGTGAGCCGTATACTTAAAGAGGGCGCAGAAGGTGTTTCGTGGACACAAAAGAAATTCCTCATAAAACAGGGCCAAGCCATTTGTCACCCTTAAAAAGAAACCCACTTTACAGATATTTATTATTCATTTGAATTTGGAGGAGCCTTTGGCTGTAGTCTAAGAGCCAGGAAATGGCTTCATACTCATTTATCATACTTTGTTTCTTTTCCTTAAACTCAGTAAGTACAAATGTTGCATTTATATCCCACACATTTCTTTCACATCAATAAAAAACATCTGATCCCAAATTTGTAGCCAAATGGCACACAGCTTTGGAGTGAGGCTGCACAGCCTGCATGCCTGTGCAGCCACAAGACAGCGACGTTGTGTTTATCTGCTGGCATTTACCGCTAAACCAACACATTTAGAGAAAATCAACACAGCAATCTGTTTGGCATGGATGAGCAGAGTGGGGTGCTTCGGGGGAAGACAGATAGAGATTTGCTCACATGTAGATGTCGTGTGCAAACACAGAAACACAAGCGACGTCGCCGAAGACGCTTCTCACCTGCCTCCCTGTCAGGTGTTCTGCACAAATGTAGACAGGGTGTGAATAAATCTCTTTGGTATCTTTTGTATTGATGTTTAAATTCTTGTCCATATATCTTTGAATTAATTTCAATGCAAAACAAATCCACTGGCATTTATTGCACCTGTGTGTTAACAGAAGATTTTATATCAATATTTTAAAGCCGACAAGGAAAGACAGTTTTCTTCAACAAGTTCAACTCCTGATAACCTCATTTAAAAGTTGACCCATTTCAGTGGGCCATGTCGTTTTCACATGGCTCTTTGTTTTCCTGCCAAGAATCAGCGATGCCCAGCCCGATGGAGGCTGCCGCCGGCAGACCGATTTCTCAGCACTGTTCAGTAATAATGGCATTCAACCCACATTAGGCCCAAAGATGTAGAAACGAATGAGAGATGCACACAATGTTTTGACATTGCAGAAACCAACGGGAGAAAGTGTGTGGTTTTCCATCTGTGATGTAATATTAATGTTGAACTGCCCCATTACCTCAGTAGATTCTCAAACCAACACTCAGCTCGCTGCTGCCATTAACCTACTAAGACCTTCCAACTCTCCAATAACAGCCTTGTTTGGATATCTAGAAGACATTTTTTCCCTGACTACTCTGGTTTCTTCCAACGGTCCAGAAAATGCATTATTGAGATTAATTGGGACTCTATATTATACTATGAGTGAAAGATCCAGCTGGGGCATATCCTAACTTCACCCATAGTCAGCTGGGATTGGCTCCAGCCCCAGTATCCTGTCTCTGACCCTAATTTGGATCAAATGGAATAGAAGATAGATGAATGGACAAGATATGCTTTGCTGTAATATCTCAGATTTTGCTACTTTGAGATAAAGTCTGAAGGGTGACACCATTTTGTACTTTCCTATTCTCGCCATGCTCATCGCTGCTGGTATGTTTTCAAATGACAGGAAGTAGCCCATTGATTCTCTTGATCGCCATCAACAAGCATCACAATGCCACAAACTTCAATGAAAGACATATGGGTGTTAAAAGTGTATTAAGGCTCTAAGATGGATACGAAAAACTGTTTGTACTTTGACTGCTGCATCTTTGCCCCCGACAGTCGCTCTGTTTTCATAATTGTTTCCTTGCCTCCTCTTCTCTTAACCCAGATAACTGTTGAGTGTGTCAGAGAAGCACCATCGTCTGTGTGTTGGCTATATGTACAAGAGCCTGTGTGTGTGTGTGTGTGTGTGTGTGTGTGTGTGTGTGTGTGTGTGTGTGTGTGTAAGTGTTTGTGTTTGTGTCTGTGTCTGTGCATGCCCCGAGCGTTGATTTGCTGTATTTTTTATTTTTTTTTAGTCCTTTGAGGCTCGCTGTCACTGCTCTGTTCTAATACTGTAACGAGACCTCAGAGACACTGAAACCCACACACACATGCACATATACAAAAAGACACAGCGGAACATAAAAAGGAAGCGTTCAGGCCTCAGCAAAGCCAATAAGAGCTTTTACAATGAAGACAAAAGGCAGTAAAAACAAGAATTATCAACACGGCAGCATTCCGGCTGCTCGCTGTGGGAGCAGGGTTTGCTTTCATTGCTGAGATGTCTCTAAATCTCACGGCGTGGCCTTTCCTGCCACAACATGGCTACGATTGATCTGTCACCGGTAAGATTTCCAGGCATCGCTGCGCGTCAGCGCCGGGGACGCTCCTAACACTTCGGCATGCCGGCCGGTAAATCACAAAAACCTCTTTTAACATGCATTTTGTCACCGACAAAAGGCCACGATGACAATAAAACACACCGCTGAGACAGGAGACGTCCGCAGGCCCATGACAGACAGTCTTTCTCTTGACATTTAATGTACTGATATTGAAAATCTATTTGTCGTGCGTGTTGCCGAGTGTCACCTGTGTTTTGATAAGCATGCCAGGCCATTTTTCAAATACGATTTCATGTGCATCAATCATCAAAACATTGTCTATTCCTGCCTTGTCCTGAGTTGAGAAACAAGACCTCATGGCAGCTGACACTGCATATGGTGCAGGTGAACATCCTGGACATTGAGAGAGAAAATCACAAGAGTCACCATCCAACTTCATGAGTATGTCTTTGGAGGGATAAAAATGAGCAAAAATAAATAAATAAAAGGGACAACATGCAAACTCCACACATAGCCTGGATGATGTTTACATGTTCTCCCAGTTTTGTGTGTTTTCCTTCAGGTCCACCCTGTCACAAACATGGTAATGAGGATTATCATTCGCCCTCAACTGCCTGTGGGAGTGAATGTGTTTGGTTGACTGTCTCTCTTCTTTTTTTTTTTTTTTCCCCAGAGATTGACAGTTTCACTTAACCTTGGTAATGGGGAGCTATTGTGTTGCGGCAATCTGATATGGTTCAT